>NC_069502.1:719424039-719472305 GCF_027579735.1 Bombina bombina | reverse complement strand
GCCTTCTTAATGGATTTAGAAACAAAATCTCTTATGTTATCAGGAACACTCTGAGTATTAGATGTTGATGGAACAGCAACAGGTAATGGAACTTTACTAAAGGAAATATTATCTGCATTAACAAGTTTGTCATGACATTCAATACAAACAACAGCTGGAGGAACAGCTACCAAAAGTTTACAGCAGATACACTTAGCTTTGGTAGCTCCAGCACCAGGCAGCGATTTTCCAGAAGTATCTTCTGACTCAGTTGCAACGTGGGACATCTTGCAATATGTAATAGAAAAAACAACATATAAAGCAAAATTAATCAAATTCCTTAAATGACAGTTTCAGGAATGGGAAAAAATGCCAGTGAACAAGCTTCTAGCAACCAGAAGCAATAAATAATGAGACTTAAATAATGTGGAGACAAAAGTGACGCCCATATTTTTTTAGCGCCAAATAAGACGCCCACATTATTTGGCGCCTAAATGCTTTTTGGCGCCAAAAATGACGCCACATCCGGAACGCCGACACTTTTGGCGCAAAAGAACGTAAAAAATGACGCAACTTCCGGCGACACGTATGACGCCGGAAACAGAAAAAAAAAATTGCGCCAAAAAAGTCTGCGCCAAGAATGACGCAATAAAATGAAGCATTTTCAGCCCCCGCGAGCCTAACAGCCCACAGGGAAAAAGTCAAATTTAAAAGTAAGAAAAAAATGATTGATTCAAATGCATTATCCCAAATATGAAACTGACTGTCTGAAAAAAGGAATGTTGAACATCCTGAGTCAAGGCAAATAAATGTTTGAATACATATATTTAGAACTTTTTTATAAAGTGCCCAACCATAGCTTAGAGTGTCACAGAAAATAAGACTTACTTACCCCAGGACACTCATCTACATGTTGTAGAAAGCCAAACCAGTACTGAAACGAAAATCAGCAGAGGTAATGGTAAATATATAAGAGTATATCGTCGATCTGAAAAGGGAGGTAAGAGATGAATCTCTACGACCGATAACAGAGAACCTATGAAATAGACCCCGTAGAAGGAGATCACTGCATTCAAATAGGCAATACTCTCCTCACATCCCTCTGACATTCACTGCACGCTGAGAGGAAAACCGGGCTCCAACCTGCTGCGGAGCGCATATCAACGTAGAATCTAGCACAAACTTACTCCATAGGAGGCAAAGTTTGTAAAAACTGATTTGTGGGTGTGGTGAGGGGTGTATTTGTAGGCATTTTGAGGTTTGGGAAACTTTGCCCCTCCTGGTAGGAATGTATATCCCATATGTCACTAGCTCATGGACTCTTGCTAATTACATGAAAGAAAAAAAAACTCCCTTCCCCCCAGTGACAGTGGAAATTATTGAATCCAACTGAGAACCAAATAACTTATTACATTGGAAAGAAAGAGATAGCAATCTGGACTTAGAAGTCATATCAGCATTCCAAGTTTTCAGCCACAAAGTTCTTCTAGCTAAAATAGCTAAAGACATAGATTTAACATCAATTTTGAGAATATCAAAAATGGCATCACAAATGAAATTATTAGCATGTTGAATCAACTTAACAATGCTAGACAAATCATGATCCGATACTTCTTGTGCTAAAGTTTCCAATCAAAAAGTTGAAGCAGCTGCAACATCAGCCAAAAAAATTGCAGGCCTAAGAAGATGACCTGAATATAAATAAGCTTTCCTTAGATAAGATTCAAGTTTCCTATCTAAAGGATCTTTAAAAGAAGTACTATCTTCCATAGGAATAGTAGTACATTTTAGCAAGAGTAGAGATAGCCCCATCAACTTTGGGGATCTTTTCCCAAAACTCCAATCTAACTGCTGGCAAAGGATACAATTTAAACCTTGAAGAAGGAATAAAAGTACCAGGCCTATTCCATTCCTTAGAAATCATACCAGAAATAGCATCAGGAACTGAAAAAACCTCTGGAATAACCACAGGAGTTTTATAAACTGAATTTAAACATTTACTAGTTTTAATATTAAGAGGACTAGTTTCCTCCATATCTAATGTAATCAACACTTCTTTTAACAAAGAACGAATATACTCCATTTTAAATAAGAGGATTTGCCAGTGTCAATATCTGAGGCAGGATCTTCTGAATCAGATAAATCCTCATCAGAGAAGGATAATTCAGTATGTTGCTGGTCATTTGAAATTTCATCACCCTTATGAGAAGTTTTAAAAGACCTTTTACGTTTATTAGAAGGCAGAATGGCAGACAAAGCCTTCTGAATAGAATCAGAAATAAATTATTTTAAATGTACAGGTATATCTTGTGCATTAGATGTTGAGGGAACAGCAACAGGTAATGAACTATTACTGATGGATACATTCTCTGCATATAAAAGTTTATCATGACAACTATTACAAACCACAACTGGAGGTATAACCTCCACAAGTTTACAACAAATGCACTTAGCTTTGGTAGAACTGTTATCAGTCCGCAGAGTTCCAACAGTGACTTCTGAGACAGGATCAGATTGAGACATCTTGCAAATGTAAGAGAAAAAAACAACATATAAAGCAAAATGATCAATTTCCTTATATGGCAGTTTCAGGAATGGGAAAAAACAGCATAGCCCTCTGACATAGAAAAAAGGCAGGAGGCAAAAAAGAATGAGGTCTTAAATAATGAAAATATTTGGCGCCAAGTATGACGCACAACAAAAAGAAAAACTTTTTTTTGGTGCCAAAAACATCCGGAAACGACACACTCGCGTTATAGATGACGCAACCTTGTGAAAGGACCCAGCGTCAACTAAGACGCCGGAAATGACGAATTTGCGTCAACGAACGGAACTTCACGCCAAAAAAATCTTGCGCCAAGAATGACTCAATAAACTTTAGAATTTTGCGCCCTTGTGAGAATAATTCTGCCCGCAAATTTGAAAATGACAGAAATGACAGAATACATTTTCCTAAAAAATGCATTTCCCAGATATGAAACTGACAGTCTGCAAAAGGAAATATACTGAAACCTGACTCATGGCAAATATAAGTACAATACATATATTTAGAACTTTATATAAATACATAAAGTGCCAAGCCATAGCTGAGAGTGTCTTAAGTAATGAAAACATACTTACCAGAAAACACCCATCCACATATAGCAGATAGCCAAACCAGTACTGAAACAGTCATCAGTAGAGGTAATGGAATATGAGAGTATATTGTCGATCTGAAAAGGGAGGTAGGAGATGAATCACTACGACCGATAACAGAGAACCTTTGAAATAGATCCCCGTTAGGGAAATCATTGCATTCAATAGGTGATCCTCCCTTCACATCCCTCTGACATTCACTGTACTCTGAGAGGAAATGGGCTTCAAAATGCTGAGAAGCGCATATCAACGTAGAAATCTTAGCACAAACTTACTCACCACCTCCATAGGAGGCAAAGTTTGTAAAACTGAATTGTGGGTGTGGTGAGGGGTGTATTTATAGGCATTTTGAGGTTTGGAAAACTTTGCACCTCCTGGTAGGATTGTATATCCCATACGTCATTAGCTCATGGACTCTTGCCAATTACATGAAAGAAATTGGAAAGTTGTTTAAAATTGTATGTTCTATCTGAATCATGAAATTTTTTTGGGGGGGGTTTTATGTCCCTTTAGTAAACAAAAAAAAAAAAAAAAAAAAACACACGTTTAACCCCCAAAACCCTTCTATAACAAAATATATGTGGCACCTGAGAACAGCATCATCAAGCTCCTGAGGTCTGTTGGTTGCCCCCATGACAAGGACTCTGTCATCACCCCCAGACTGCACCTGTTGGCAAAACAAATTAAACATATAAAGTTGTGAGAAAATTACTAACATTTAAAGAGAAATAGTGCAAAGATGAAAATATCTAAACAGACTATTTCAGTTAAAGCAATTCTAATGGTAGCTAAATAAGAGATCCCAAATCATCTAATTGAATATGCATAACCCCTTCCCGCCTGGACTTCTTTGTCTACATCGGAACAAATAAGTATAAGATTGAAATCACGCGATTGTTCATGCGATCGCGTGATTTCAATGATGGGATTATGTCATGGGGGAGTGCCTGTGACGCTAGGCATGCCCTCCGGCCCACCATTCCATTCAGGAAGCACCTTTGGCTTTAGTACAGGCAGCCAAAACGGCTATGACGTTCTATGCCGTCCTATGGGTTTTAAAGCCCGGTGCAGTTAGGACGGCATAGAACGTCATAAGGGAGCGAAGGGGATAAACAATCAAAGTTTTTAAAAATAAAAACAATGCTAAACAGTGATATCTTAACCTTAGATTCCATGCAGCTCTACACTTAACTGTCTGGTAAAACTAAACTTCTATTTAGTTTTTAATAACTAAATATGTTGATATCGGGAAATAAATATTTCAATTGCAATTAAACATAGGCCTTGAATTTAAACTTCCAAAACATTAAGAGAAATTTAAACGTAAATCAAATAGAGAAGATTAAATATATATATATATATATATATATATATATATATATATATATATATATATATATATATATATATATATAAATAAAACCACTGTAAACTTATATAGGACCATGCAAATTATCCTAAAGTTATTATAAAACATTATTCTCATGTAGTTTTAATATATATATATTACGCTTTTTCCCCAGAAATAACTCATATATAATGTTACCAATTCACAAGAGAATTCTGGGTAAGGTATGCAAATTCTCAGTTTTTTGCTTCAAAAAAACTGTTTTAACACAGCTATGCTATGCACATTGTATCCGAGTTATTTCTGGGGAAAAAGCGAGTGGGGATTCTTGCCTAGGTGTGCTAATTTCCTATGCAAATATTTACATTGATTTAATTTTGAGACATGGAGGATTTTAAGTTCAGTTTTTTATCCCCCCCCCCCCATAATTTTAATGAATTTTGGTATATATATATATATATATATATGTGTGTGTGTGTGTGTGTGTGTGTGTGTATGCGTGTATGTATGCGTGTATGTGTATGTATGTAATTTCTTAATATTTAAAGAGTAAAAAGTACTTACACCATCAAATTCCACTAAAAATTCTGTTTTTAACCGCCTACTAGCATCATGCTCTCCTTCCCTTCTTTCACATAACAGGCTATCGACCTCATCTGTAAAAGAACATTACAGCTGTTAAACATTGTCCGATTTCTATTTAACTAGTGGGGTTAATAGTCATCAGTTTACATATAGCCCAGACAGGAGAAAATAGTGGCCAATCAGGCTTTTCTTACAAAAGCAGCATGTGAAGACAAAAACTAGTTTTAACTAGAAAACATGGTGAAAGTATGCAAAGAAAGATTTGTACAAATTTATTATTAAAAAAGGGACATGAAGCTCAAAACTACTTTACAAATGACTTCTATTATCAATTTTGTTTCACTCTCTTGGTATCTTTATTTAGGGAGCAAAAATGCACTACTGCGAGCTAGCTGAACACATTAATAAGCCAATGACAAGAGGCATATATGTACAGCCACCAATCAGGAAATGGCTCTGAACTCGAGCCTACCTAGGTATACTTTTCAACAAAGAATACCAAGAGATCAAAACAAATTAAATAGCACTAAAAAAATGGTGTGAAAGATACTGACACTCTCTAGCTCTGTGTAGCTACCCTAAAACATTAACGAATCTCCAAATCGTTAATGAAATAAACCATGGAAAAAAGGATTTGCAGGGTAGCGCTAATAAAAGCAAAGAGCTCTATATATATATATATGCGGTATCTACCAATGTATACAATATAGTAAGTGATGTAAAAACAGAATTTATGTTTACCTGATAAATTACTTTCTCCAACGGTGTGTCCGGTCCACGGCGTCATCCTTACTTGTGGGATATTCTCTTCCCCAACAGGAAATGGCAAAGAGCCCAGCAAAGCTGGTCACAT
The DNA here is from genome assembly GCF_027579735.1 of Bombina bombina. Lineage (NCBI taxonomy): Eukaryota > Metazoa > Chordata > Amphibia > Anura > Bombinatoridae > Bombina > Bombina bombina. The sequence goes on along the minus strand of NC_069502.1, from coordinate 719,466,405 downwards.
GATCCCTCCTAGGCTCCGCCTACCCCAGTCATTCGACCGACGTTAAGGAGGAATATTTGCATAGGAGAAACCATATGATACCGTGGTGACTGTAGTTAAAGAAAATAAAATATCAGACCTGATTAAAAAACCAGGGCGGGCCGTGGACCGGACACACCGTTGGAGAAAGTAATTTATCAGGTAAACATAAATTCTGTTTTCTCCAACATAGGTGTGTCCGGTCCACGGCGTCATCCTTACTTGTGGGAACCAATACCAAAGCTTTAGGACACGGATGAAGGGAGGGAGCAAATCAGGTCACCTAAATGGAAGGCACCACGGCTTGCAAAACCTTTCTCCCAAAAATAGCCTCAGAAGAAGCAAAAGTATCAAACTTGTAAAATTTGGTAAAAGTGTGCAGTGAAGACCAAGTCGCTGCCCTACATATCTGATCAACAGAAGCCTCGTTCTTGAAGGCCCATGTGGAAGCCACAGCCCTAGTGGAATGAGCTGTGATTATTTCGGGAGGCTGCCGTCCGGCAGTCTCGTAAGCCAATCTGATGATGCTTTTAATCCAAAAAGAGAGAGAGGTAGAAGTTGCTTTTTGACCTCTCCTTTTACCGGAATAAACAACAAACAAGGAAGATGTTTGTCTAAAATCCTTTGTAGCATCTAAATAGAATTTTAGAGCGCGAACAACATCCAAATTGTGCAACAAACGTTCCTTCTTCGAAACTGGTTTCGGACACAGAGAAGGTACGATAATCTCCTGGTTAATGTTTTTGTTAGAAACAACTTTTGGAAGAAAACCAGGTTTAGTACGTAAAACCACCTTATCTGCATGAAACACCAGATAAGGAGGAGAACACTGCAGAGCAGATAATTCTGAAACTCTTCGAGCAGAAGAAATTGCAACCAAAAACAAAACTTTCCAAGATAATAACTTAATATCAACGGAATGTAAGGGTTCAAACGGAACCCCCTGAAGAACTGAAAGAACTAAGTTGAGACTCCAAGGAGGAGTCCAAGGTTTGTAAACAGGCTTGATTCTGACCAGAGCCTGAACAAAGGCTTGAACATCTGGCACAGCTGCCAGCTTTTTGTGAAGTAACACAGACAAGGCAGAAATCTGTCCCTTCAGGGAACTTGCAGATAATCCTTTTTCCAATCCTTCTTGAAGGAAGGATAGAATCTTAGGAATCTTAACCTTGTCCCAAGGAAATCCTTTAGATTCACACCAACAGATATATTTTTTCCAAATTTTGTGGTAAATCTTTCTAGTTACAGGCTTTCTGGCCTGAACAAGAGTATCGATAACAGAATCTGAGAACCCTCGCTTCGATAAGATCAAGCGTTCAATCTCCAAGCAGTCAGCTGGAGTGAGACCAGATTCGGATGTTCGAACGGACCCTGAACAAGAAGGTCTCGTCTCAAAGGTAGCTTCCATGGTGGAGCCGATGACATATTCACCAGATCTGCATACCAAGTCCTGCGTGGCCACGCAGGAGCTATCAAGATCACCGACGCCCTCTCCTGATTGATCCTGGCTACCAGCCTGGGGATGAGAGGAAACGGCGGGAACACATAAGCTAGTTTGAAGGTCCAAGGTGCTACTAGTGCATCCACTAGAGCCGCCTTGGGATCCCTGGATCTGGACCCGTAGCAAGGAACTTTGAAGTTCTGACGAGAGGCCATCAGATCCATGTCTGGAATGCCCCACAGTTGAGTGACTTGGGCAAAGATTTCCGGATGGAGTTCCCACTCCCCCGGATGCAATGTCTGACGACTCAGAAAATCCGCTTCCCAATTTTCCACTCCTGGGATGTGGATAGCAGACAGGTGGCAGGAGTGAGACTCCGCCCATAGAATGATTTTGGTCACTTCTTCCATCGCTAGGGAACTCCTTGTTCCCCCCTGATGGTTGATGTACGCAACAGTTGTCATGTTGTCTGATTGAAACCGTATGAACTTGGCCCTCGCTAGCTGAGGCCAAGCTTTGAGAGCATTGAATATCGCTCTCAGTTCCAGAATATTTATAGGTAGAAGAGATTCTTCCCGAGACCAAAGACCCTGAGCTTTCAGGGATCCCCAGACCGCGCCCCAGTCCATCAGACTGGCGTCGGTCGTGACAATGACCCACTCTGGTCTGGTAATGCTTGTCCAGGAATGCGAACCTTAGGAACCGATGATGTTCCTTGTGGATAGGAATATGTAGATACGCATCCTTTAAATCCACCGTGGTCATGAATTGACCTTCCTGGATGGAAGGAAGAATTGTTCGAATGGTTTCCATCTTGAACGATGGAACCTTGAGAAACTTGTTCAAGATCTTGAGATCTAAGATTGGTCTGAACGTTCCCTCTTTTTTGGGAACTATGAACAGATTGGAGTAGAACCCCATCCCTTGTTCTTCTAATGGAACAGGATGAATCACTCCCATTTTTAACAGGTCTTCTACACAATGTAAGAATGCCTGTCTTTTTATGTGGTCTGAAGACAACTGAGACCTGTGGAACCTCCCCCTTGGGGGAAGCCCCTTGAACTCCAGAAAATAACCTTGGGAGACTATTTCTAGCGCCCAAGGATCCAGAACATCTCTTGCCCAAGCCTGAGCGAAGAGAGAGAGTCTGCCCCCCACCAGATCCGGTCCCGGATCGGGGGCCAACATTTCATGCTGTCTTGGTAGCAGTGGCAGGTTTCTTGGCCTGCTTTCCCTTGTTCCAGCCTTGCATTGGTCTCCAAGCTGGCTTGGCTTGAGAAGTATTACCCTCTTGCTTAGAGGACGTAGCACTTTGGGCTGGTCCGTTTCTACGAAAGGGACGAAAATTAGGTTTATTTTTGGCCTTGAAAGGCCGATCCTGAGGAAGGGCGTGGCCCTTACCCCCAGTGATATCAGAGATAATCTCTTTCAAGTCAGGGCCAAACAGCGTTTTCCCCTTGAAAGGAATGTTAAGTAGCTTGTTCTTGGAAGACGCATCAGCTGACCAAGATTTCAACCAAAGCGCTCTGCGCGCCACAATAGCAAACCCAGAATTCTTAGCCGCTAACCTAGCCAATTGCAAAGTGGCGTCTAAGGTGAAAGAATTAGCCAATTTGAGAGCATTGATTCTGTCCATAATCTCCTCATAAGGAGGAGAATCACTATCGACCGCCTTTACCAGCTCATCGAACCAGAAACACGCGGCTGTAGCGACAGGGACAATGCATGAAATTGGTTGTAGAAGGTAACCCTGCTGAACAAACATCTTTTTAAGTAAACCTTCTAATTTTTTATCCATAGGATCTTTGAAAGCGCAACTATCTTCTATGGGTATAGTGGTGCGTTTGTTTAAGGTGGAAACCGCTCCCTCGACCTTGGGGACTGTCTGCCATAAGTCCTTTCTGGGGTCGACCATAGGAAACAATTTTTTAAATATGGGGGGAGGGACGAAAGGAATACCGGGCCTTTCCCATTCTTTATTTACAATGTCCGCCACCCGCTTGGGTATAGGAAAAGCTTCTGGGAGCCCCGGGACCTCTAGGAACTTGTCCATTTTACATAGTTTCTCTGGGATGACCAACTTGTCACAATCATCCAGAGTGGATAATACCTCCTTAAGCAGAATGCGGAGATGTTCCAACTTAAATTTAAACGTAATCACATCAGGTTCAGCTTGTTGAGAAATGTTCCCTGAATCAGTAATTTCTCCCTCAGACAAAACCTCCCTGGCCCCATCAGACTGGTTTAGGGGCCCTTCAGAACCATTATTATCAGCGTCGTCATGCTCTTCAGTATCTAAAACAGAGCAGTCGCGCTTACGCTGATAAGTGTTCATTTTGGCTAAAATGTTTTTGACAGAATTATCCATTACAGCCGTTAATTGTTGCATAGTAAGGAGTATTGGCGCGCTAGATGTACTAGGGGCCTCCTGAGTGGGCAAGACTCGTGTAGACGAAGGAGGGAATGATGCAGTACCATGCTTACTCCCCTCACTTGAGGAATCATCTTGGGCATCATTGTCATTGTCACATAAATCACATTTATTTAAATGAGAAGGAACTCTGGCTTCCCCACATTCAGAACACAGTCTATCTGGTAGTTCAGACATGTTAAACAGGCATAAACTTGATAACAAAGTACAAAAAACATTTTAAAATAAAACCGTTACTGTCACTTTAAATTTTAAACTGAACACACTTTATTACTGCAATTGCGAAAAAATATGAAGGAATTGTTCAAAATTCACCAAAATTTCACCACAGTGTCTTAAAGCCTTAAAAGTATTGCACACCAAATTTGGAAGCTTTAACCCTTAAAATAACGGAACCTGAGCCGTTTTTAACTTTAACCCCTTTACAGTCCCTGGTATATGCTTTGCTGAGACCCAACCAAGCCCAAAGGGGAATACGATACCAAATGACGCCTTCAGAAAGTCTTTTCTAGGTATCAGAGCTCCTCACACATGCGACTGCATGTCATGCCTCTCAAAAACAAGTGCGCAACACCGGCGCGAAAATGAGGCTCTGCCTATGATTTGGGAAAGCCCCTAAAGAATAAGGTGTCTAAAACAGTGCCTGCCGATATAATCTTATCAAAATACCCAGATTAAATGATTCCTCAAGGCTAAATATGTGTTAATAATGAATCGATTTAGCCCAGAAAAAGTCTACAGTCTTGTGAAGCCCTTATTTACTATCTTAATAAACATGGCTTACCGGATCCCATAGGGAAAATGACAGCTTCCAGCATTACATCGTCTTGTTAGAATGTGTCATACCTCAAGCAGCAAGAGACTGCTCACTGTTCCCCCAACTGAAGTTAATTGCTCTCAACAGTCCTGTGTGGAACAGCCATGGATTTTAGTGACGGATGCTAAAATCATTTTCCTCATACAAACAGAAATCTTCATCTCTTTTCTGTTTCTGAGTAAATAGTACATACCAGCACTATTTTAAAATAACAAACTCTTGATTGAATAATAAAAACTACAGTTAAACACTAAAAAACTCTAAGCCATCTCCGTGGAGATGTTGCCTGTACAACGGCAAAGAGAATGACTGGGGTAGGCGGAGCCTAGGAGGGATCATGTGACCAGCTTTGCTGGGCTCTTTGCCATTTCCTGTTGGGGAAGAGAATATCCCACAAGTAAGGATGACGCCGTGGACCGGACACACCTATGTTGGAGAAAAGGAGGTAGATAGAATAATAAAATTTAATGTACAATAATAGTATACAATATAGTGCCGGCACTAATTAAAACAATATGATAATATCGAACATATAATAAAATAGCATGTAAAACAATTAGCGGTGCAAGAATGTAATATATAAACTACGATAGTAAATCACAGCTATGGAAATAGTAATCCAGGATAAAAGGCTGGCTTGCTGGATAATTATAACAGCGTGTGGCTAGCTTGCTGAATAATTATAGCAGCGTGTAGCTGCAGGTGTGTCCGTATTGGATATAGAGCAAAGTTCTCAAATTGGGTATACAAGTTACCGTCTCTGAAGTGTATATAGTTGTCCGTTGTTTTTGAGCTCCGTGACTTTTATGCAGAGTGATTCTCCTGATATAAATGTAACCAGAAAAGATTTTTAAAGGTCACGGTGTGTAGTAATTTCTTCTGTGCTTCTGTAGCTTCCTTGAATAATGGTTAAAGTAGCAGGGGTAGGGGTAGGTCCTGGGACCGAGGTATTATCTAACTACTGATGATATGTCCCACAGCTATACCAACGAGTCCTATTACCCTTACCAAAAAGAGAATCGGGAGCTTGTTTGAGACTCCAGGAGTACTTAGATACTCGTGAGACAGACACAGGTGGTAAACAGATCATGGGTCGGAATATTAAGCATGTATCCACCACTCTAGTATGATGAGAGGGATATTGCACCGTACCTACTGTAACCACTATGTATCAAAAGTTAGAATAGGAGGTAGACGAGCAAATCCACGCGTTTCAGCCCCGTAGGCCTTTATCAAGATGCTCGTTCTGTTGTAATCCAAGTTTAAATACATATAGGATCTTCCTTATTGGTTGAAAGGTTTCCTCCTTAGTAGGTGTGTTTTCCAATCAGATTCACAGGTGTATTTGGTGCCGTTCAGGTTTAATACCGTAATCTTGTGTTAGGTAATTGCCATTTAAATGCAGACATTTTTTAGGCTGTTTATGATCGGTATATTCAAAGAAATAGCATCTCATTTAAATGGCAATTACCTAACACAAGATTACGGTATTAAACCTGAACGGCACCTACTAAGGAGGAAACCTTTCAACCAATAAGGAAGATCCTATATGTATTTAAACCTGGATTACAACAGAACGAGCATCTTGATAAAGGCCTACGGGGCTGAAACGCGTAGATTTGCTCGTCTACCTCCTATTCTAACTTTTGATACATAGTGGTTACAGTAGGTACGGTGCAATATCCCTCATCATACTAGAGTGGTGGATACATGCTTAATATTCCGACCCATGATCTGTTTACCACCTGTGTCTGTCTCACGAGTATCTAAGTACTCCTGGAGTCTCAAACAAGCTCCCGATTCTCTTTTTGGTAAGGGTAATAGGACTCATTGGTATAGCTGTGGGACATCATATCAGTAGTTAGCTAATACCTCGGTCCCAGGACCTACCCCTACCCCTGCTACTTTAACCATTATCCAAGGAAGCTACAGAAGCACAGAAGAAATTACTACACACCGTGACCTTTAAAAATCTTTTCTGGTTACATTTATATCAGGAGAATCACTCTGCATAAAAGTCACGGAGCTCAAAAACAACGGACAACTATATACACTTCAGAGACGGTAACTTGTATACCCAATTTGAGAACTTTGCTCTATATCCAATACGGACACACCTGCAGCTACACGCTGCTATAATTATTCAGCAAGCTAGCCACACGCTGTTATAATTATCCAGCAAGCCAGCCTTTTATCCTGGATTACTATCTCCATAGCTGTGATTTACTATCGTAGTTTATATATTACATTCTTGCACCGCTAATTGTTTTACATGCTATTTTATTATATGTTCGATATTATCATATTGTTTTAACTAGTGCCGGCACTATATTGTATACTATTATTGTACATTAAATTTTATTATTCTATCGATATTCTATCTACCTCCTTTTTACATCACTTACTATATTGTATACATTGGTAGATACCGCATATATACCGCAAATTAAATAGCAGCCCGTTGTAAATAGTTTAAAATGGTATTCTCTATTTGAATCATGGGTTTTTATGTTTCTTTAAGCTGCAACTACATCCTGTAGGGAACCCTCCTCGCACACCTCCCTGATCCCCCACAAACCACTCTATAAATTCTACACATTCCAGAACTAAATTACAGGAACGTCAGGCAAAATAAAAGATGCACGTGCATTGCAAAGTTTTAAACTGACATTAAAGTCAAGGCTAAAATGTTATGATTCAGATAGAGAATGTAATATTAAACAAGTTGCTTCTTTCTCTTGATATCTTTTGCTGAAGAGAAAACCTAGGTAGGCTCAGGAGAAGCATTGCACTGCAGGGGTCAGCAACCTTCGGCTCCCAGATGTTTTGTAACTACATTTCCCATGATGCTCAGATAGCCTAAAGAGTGTCTCAGCATCGTGGGAAATGTAGTTCCAAAACATCTGGGAGCCGAAGGTTGCTGACCCCTGCACTAAAGGAAGCTAGCGGAACACATTCAGTTGGCCAATCACAACAGGCATATATGTGCAGCCACCAATCAACTGCTAGCTCCCAGTAGTGCATTGCTGCTTCTGAGCTTAGAAATTACATGCTCAATGTAAACCATAAAGTTTAGTTTTGGCTTTACTGACCTCTTAACTAAATGTGGGGGTAATGCAATTTTGAGTTTAATGTATCTTTAACGGACAATGTACTTTTAACATAAATTTTGCTTTGTTATCTTGGTATTCTTAGTTAAAAGCTAAACCTAGGTAGGCTCAAATTTCTAAAACCTTGAAGCTGCCTCTTAAAGGACCACTCGATGCAGTAGAATTGCATAATTAACAGGTGCATAATAAAAAGACAATGCAATCACACCTACTCTGAATTTCAAATAAGCAGTAGATTTTTTTTTCTGACAACTATTTTTTCCTCACATTTTTCATCCCCCTGTATCATGTGATAGCCATCAGCCCGCCAATTATAAACTAGTATACGTATACCCTGTGAGCTTGTGCACATGTTCAGTAGGAACTTGTTCCCCAGAAAGTGTGAATATAAAAAGATTGAGCAAAATTTGATAATAGAAGTAAATTTGAAGGTGTCTTAAAACTGCATGTTATTTTCGAATCATAAAAGTTTGTTTTGACTTGAGTGTCCCTTTAAACAAATGCATTTGACAGTTTTTCACAGCTAGAGGGTGTTCATGTAAGTCATGTCGATAACATTGTGCTCACACCTGTGAAGTTATTTAAGAGTCAGCACTGATTGCCTGAAATGCAAGTCTGTCAAAAGATTTGAGCTAAGGAGACAGCCTGGAGAGGCTTAGATACAATGTAATCACAGAGGTAAAAAGTATATTAACATATCGGTGTTGGTTATGCAAAACTGGGGAAAGGCAAATAAGGATTATCTATGTTTTTAAACAATAACATTTTTGGTGTTTACCGTCCCTTTATGCGAGTGGTTAGCTTGAGACAAGAAAAAAAAAAAAAAAAGGAGAGAGACTTAGAGAACAAATTTAAAGGGACAGTATACACCAATTTTCATATAACTGAATTTAATAGACACTACTATAAAGAATAATATGCACAGATACGGATATAAAAATCCAGTATACAACTGTGTAAAACATACTTAGAAGCTCCCAGTTTAACTGTTAAAAAGGTAGCAAGAACACCCACTTTAAGTGGGAAATAACAGACAACCCCCCCCTCCCCTGCATATTAAAATACTCTACACAAACAGGAGTAAGCTAATGTAGGTATACCTCGGTATTCTAAAACTTTGGGGCTTGGTTAAGAGTCTGAAAATCAGAGCAATGTTATTTAAAAATAACCAAAACTATACTTTGTTTTTTAAAAAACCCTGTATGGGCTATATAAATGGATTATCTACAAACCAGTTATGCAAAGAAAAATCTAGTGTATAATGTCCCTTTAAGTCCCTACACAGCACCATTTTGTGTAAGGACATTGGCAGGTGACATCAGTGGGTCCAAATTCAAACTACCAAAAAAAAAAAAAACACATAATGAAGGGGGAAAATGCAGTGCTGCAGATTTGCAAAGTATACCAATGCTCAAATCCTAGGGAATATCTTAAAAATATAAAATGGAAATGCATAGTGTCTTGAGGACAGAATAAAATAAGAATCAGTGGCAGGAAGAGACGACTTCTATTTACCCGATTGTTGTCAAGTGCTACTAAGGAAAGCAAAAATATATAGCTAGAGTTTGATTGGTGTTCTACTAAACTAAGGGGCCTGCTTATTTTATCATCACAATATAACTAAAAACACAACTTTATTATAGCATATGTATGTAGTTACCTTAATACTTAATGCCAGTAATTCACCATGCCACTTTATAAAAATGCATTGAAATCTTCTGTTTTTATTTTTAACTAAAAGTCCTCTTTAGCTAGTGCCCCCAGCTATCCCCCTGGACATCAGGTCTTGACTGATGTAAATAGCATGAAAATGGAATTTGTATTGTTAGTATTGGTTTATAAACTTTATACAATTGAAGGGGTTAAACACATTGTAGACATACTGCTTGGGACCCACAGAGCACTGCTGTTCCTGGGCGGAGACTATTAAACATATTTGTTTTGGAGGCCAAGCAAAAACAGACCATTCAGCACTAAGTTGTATTCAATTTCAGATATTATCAATCTATTATCCGTTGTCACTATCACCCACGAGGGTCTGCGGAAACCTGTCCCTTGGGACAGATGATCCGGCGATAACCACCAAAGAAGAGAGTCTCTGGTCTCTTGATCCAGATTTATCAGAGGAGATAAATTTGCATAGTCCCCATTCCACTGTCTGAGCATGCACAGTTGCAGTGGTCTGAGATGAAACAGAGCAAACGGAATGATGTCTATTGCCGCCACCATCAATCCAATTACCTCCATACACTGAGCCACTGATGGCCGAGGATTGGACTAAAGGGCTCGACATGTATTTAGAATTTTTGACTTTCTGACCTCCGTCAGAAATATTTTCATGTCTATAGAATCTATCAGAGTTCCCAAGAAGGGAACCCTTGTCCGTGGAATTAGTGAACTCTTTTCTAGATTCACCTTCCACCCGTGAGTTCTCAGAAAGGACAACACTGTGTCTGTATGAGATGTTGTCAGATGATAAGTTGACGCAAAATATCGTCCAGATAAGGCGCCACTGCTATGCCCCACGGCCTGAGAACTGCCAGAAGGGAGCCTAGAACCTTCGTGAAGATCCTGGGTGCTGTGGCCAACCCGAAGGGAAGAGCCACGAACTGAAAATGTTTGTCCAGGAAGGCAAACCTTAGGAACTGATGATGATCCTTGTGGATAGGAATATGAAGGTATGCATCCTTCAAGTCCACGGTGGTCATATTGACCCTCCTGGATCATTGGTAAAATTGTTCGGATGGTCTCCATCTTGAAGGATGGAACTCTGAGAAACTTGTTTAGACTCTTGAGGTCTAAAATAGGTCTGAACGTTCCCTCTTTTTTTGGGAACCACGAAAAGATTTAAGTAAAATCCCTGTCCCTGTTCTAATCTTGGAATGGGACAAATTACTCCCATAGTAGAGAGGTCTTTTACACAACGTAAGAACGCTTCTCTTTTTATCTTGTCTACAGACAATCGTGAAAGAAGAAATCTCCCTCTTGGGAGAAAATATTTGAATTCCAGTTGATACCCGTTGGTCACGATTTCCAGTGCCCAGGGTTCCTGAACATCTCTTACCCAAGCCTGCGTAAAGAAAGAAAGTCAGCCCCCTACTAGATCCGGTTCCGGATCGGGGGCCGCCCCTTCATGTTGTCTTTGTAGCACCAGTGGGCTTCTTGGGTTGCTTACCCTTGTTCCAAGCCTGGTTGGGTCTCAAGACGGACTTGGCCTGAGAAAAATTCCCTTCCTGCTTTGTGGAGGAAAAGGAAGAAGAGGGTACTCCTTTAAAATTCTGAAAGGAACGAAAATTATTTTGTTTACCCCTCATCTTAAAAGACTTATCCTGAGGTAGAGCGTGACCTTTACCTCCAGTAATGTTAGAAATGATTTCCTTCAACTCAGGCCCGAATAGGGTCTTACCCTTGAAAGGAATAGCTAAGAGCTTTGATTTAGATGACACATCAGCAGGCCACGATTTTAACCATAACGCTCTACGCGCTAAAATGGCAAATCCTGCATTTTTCGCCGCCAACTTAGCAATTTGAAAGGCGGCATCTCTAATAAAAGAATTAGCTAGCTTGAGAGTCTTAATTCTATCTAAAATGTCCTCTAAAGGGGTCTCAACCTTAAGAGACTCTTCTAGAGCATCAAACCAGAAATCCGCTGCAGTAGTAACTGGAACAATGCAGGCTGTTGGTTGTAAAAGGAAACCCTGATGAATAAATAATATCTTTAGAAGACCCTCTAACTTCTTATCCATAGGGTCTTTAAAAGCACAACTGTCCTCAATAGGAATAGTTGTACGCTTAACCAGGGTAGATATAGCTCCCTCCACCTTAGGGACAGTTTGCCAAGAGTCCCGAATGGTGACTGATATGGGATACATTTTCTTGAAATTAGGAGGAGGAGAGAACGGTATACCCGGTCTGTCCCACTCCTTTATAATCTCTGAGATTCTATTAGGAACCGGAAAAACATTAGTGTAAGCTGGTACTTCCAGATATTTGTCTATTTTACACAATTTCTCTGGTGGTACCATAATAGGGTCACAGTCATCCAGAGTTGCTAAAACCTCCCTAAGTAACAGGCGGAGGTGTTCCAGCTTAAATTTAAAGGAGATGACGTCCGAATCTGTCTAAGGTAACACACTTCCCAATTCCGAAAGTTCTCCCTCAGACAAAAGTTCCCTGACCCCCAACTCAGACCCCTGTGAGGGTACATCGGAAATAGCCAACAAAGCATCAGAGGACTCAGTATTTACGTTGATTCCTGTCCTACTGCGTTTACCCTGTAACACTGATAGTTTAGATAATACCTCAGTAAGGGTAGTTGACATAACTGCAGCCATATCCTGCAGAGTAAAAGAATTAGACGCGGTTAAGGAACCCGGCATCGCTTGGGTGGGCGTTAAAGGTTGTGACGCTTGGGGAGAATTAGGCGGCATATCCTGATTCTCTTCAGACTGAGAATCATCCTTAGGCACACTTTCTTTACATAATATATGCTTTTTACATTGTAAGGCTCTTTCAGTACAAGAGGTACACAAAGTAAGAGGGGGATCCACAATGGCCTCTAAACACATAGAACAAGGAGTTTCCTCAAGTTCAGACATGTTAAACAGACTAGCAATAGCCACAATAGTCGTTAAAAACCTTATTTACTGATTCAAAACATTTTTTGAAAAAAAACTTACCGCGCCTTTAAGAAATAAAAGCGCAACAATTTTTCTGTACTGCACCAAAAACTATTTTTATCACTAACAAATCATTAAAAACAGTTCAATTTTGCCAAAAATTATTGCACCCTTTAAGTAAAGGTTAAATCACCCTTTAAAGAGACATTTTATATCGAAAATAAACTTTAACAAAAAAAACAGCCCCTGCACCTCGCCACAGCTCTGCTGTGGCGCCTACCTGCCCTCAGGGTACACAAGATTGACTCGACAACGATCCGGTGACTGAAAATCAACTTTAGGCCCCACCGGAGATAATGCCTGCTGCCTTCTAGTGAAGAGAAAACTGCGCGTCTGAGCGTGCAAAGTAGGCCTCGCCCACCGTGGGCGTCGCACTCACAGACTCCATAACCGCACGGGAAGCGTTTTTAACAAGCCATGTGGCCCCCTTCACACACACTTAATGTTTATGCCAAGTAATAAAAAATATATAAAGTGTCACAGCTGCCTCTCTCCCTGAGACAATCTCATGCTGTCTTTGTAGCCCAGTGTCAATCCCCTGTTGAAGTACCTAAGCATGGTAGTTCAATATGTACATAATACAGTAATTTCAGTAACACCATAATCAATACCGGTCTACTGTTTACCGATTCCCTTACAGGGAAATAATGTCAGCCAGTTCTGATATACCAAGTCTCCTCAGAAATAAAAGACTGAACATACCTCAATACTGCTTGTAGCATGACACCATTCTCCACACTGAAGATTTCTCTTGCACTACCTTCAGAAGCTCTGTGGGAACCAGAATGGATCTTAGTAACATCTGCTAAGATCATCAACCTCAGGGTAGAAAAAAGATCTCTTCATTTCCAGACTGATGATATCCCCCTGAGGAAAATAGTACTCACCGGTACCATTTTAAAATAAAAAACTTCTTGATTGAAGTATCTAAAACTAACACCTCACTTTACCTCTTCCTATTACTAACACAGGCAAAGAGAATGACTGGAGGTGGAGGGAAGGGAGGAGCTATATATACAGCTCTGCTGTGGTGCTCTTTGCCACTTCCTGTTAGCAGGAGGATAAATCCCACAAGGATGAAATCCGTGGACTTGTCATATCTTGTAGAAGAAAGGGGTGCCTCATAGTGTAACCATCTGAGGATGTATACGTATACTAGATGAATAAAAAAAGAACAGAGAGAGGGCGTTGTGAAAAGTTGTTTATCAATAAATGTTTTAACTTTTCATATCCCCTGCCATTTATTGGCTCCTTGGGTGTGCGCTCACCCTTTCTCTCAGACAATTGATGCGAGGATCCAGCTTTGCTTTGGGCCAGCATTTGATGAGGTTCCATAGAGTTGAATGACACCTGCCAAGTATCACACACACACCCTTTCCAGATATTTAGTGTCTTCTGGAGAGAGTCTGTGCTGAGGTTTCAGCCTTCAAATACCTTGTGTCCATAAGTACCATCACACTTGTGAGTTTATTTTTATTCATCTAGTATACACACACATCCTCAGATGGTTACCTTATGAGGCGCCCCTTTTTGTCTTCTTGGTTTTCAGATTGACACTTTCACCTGTTGCTTCAAGTGGAGCTGCCTCTCGTATAACGTGGATGTATTTATAGGCTAACTTGACTTAATCGTAATATTCCATGTTATTATTTCTTGCGACACATTAGTGATATCACTTACCATTTTCCAGTACTACAGTATTGTAGTATTAAGTGGAGCTAGTGTGCCAACTATAGATATATATCTTTATTTTCAATTGCTAAATGTTGATTAACATTGACTTTCCATTTAAAGGAGCACTAATGTAAATTTATCTCCCCTTTAATGAGTTCCCAATAATCGATTGTACCTAATGAAGTTTACTACATGGTTTATAAATAGCTAATTTACCTTTATATTGTCATTTGAAATAGATGCTTTTAGCTGTACAAACCATTAACTATACTGAAAATGTCAATAATGCAGTACTGGCTATAGTAAACAAAAAGACATGAGCAGAAATCAACCTATAAGTACTAATGGGAACCCAGACGATTTAAAAAGGGTGTTCATGCACTGGCTTCAAGTACAATAAAATCTTAAAGGGACAAAGAACCCAAATTTTTTCGTTTGTGATTCAGAAAGAGCATGCAATTTTAAGCAACTTTCTAATTTACTCCTATTATCAAATTTTCTTCATTCTCTTGGTATCTTTATTTGAAATGCAAGAATGTAAGTTTAGATGCTGGCCCATTTTTGCTGAACAACTTGGGTTGTTCTTGCTAATTGGTGGATAAATTCACCCACCAATAAACAAGTGCTGTCCAGTGTACTAAACCAAGAAAATAGCTTACATGCCTTTTTCAAATAAAGATAGCAAGAGAACAAAGAAAAATTGATAATAGGAGTAAATTAGAAAGTTGCTTAAAAGTGCATGCTCTATCTGAATCATGAAAGTAAAAATTTGGGTTCAGTGTCCCTTTAACTATGTGACTGAGTGCTTTGTCCCTTTAATACCCATCACTAGTGCTCTATTTGGGTCTTCCACTGAGCCTGTAAGTCTTACCTATGAAAATGATAGATGGTTGTAGTTCTCTAGCCACTGAAAAGAGAGCACGCACCAGCTTTTCCCCTTCTCCTACCTAAAAAGGTGGTCAAGAAGAAAACAAAAACCATTAAAGCAAAATCACTTAATGTTTTAAGCCACACAGTTTTATTATGGTCTATGCATTTAAACACAAAAGAATACATTTTCTTATATGTAGTAAAATATCTGGAGGCTCTTTTAAAATACCTTATATAAATGCGTTAAACTATATTTTACAGATACAATATGTACTCATGCTATTAAATCACTAGTCTAGTACTAGTAAGGGATATGCCTTGCTGCTACCTAGAGTCGGTAAACATACATTGATATTTTCAGGGGCATTCCCTTCCTGTTTGCTTTGGTACACATTTGGTCAAGGTAGGTCCTATATGGATAGAGAGGGAAAAAAAAGGACCGTACCCAAGACATAGCTGTGGGATACAAGCCAGGAATAATAAAACAAAAACACAATTTATGCTTACCTGATAAATTTATTTCTCTTGTGGTGTATCCAGTCCACGGATCATCCATTACTTGTGGGATATTCTCATTCCCAACAGGAAGTTGCAAGAGGACACCCACAGCAGAGCTGCTATATAGCTCCTCCCCTAACTGCCATATCCAGTCATTCGACCGAAAACACGCAGAGAAAGGAGAAACCATAGGGTGCAGTGGTGACTGTAGTTTAAATGAAAAAAATTACCTGCCTTAAAATGACAGGGCGGGCCGTGGACTGGATACACCACAAGAGAAATAAATTTATCAGGTAAGCATAAATTGTGTTCTCTTGTAAGGTGTATCCAGTCCACGGATCATCCATTACTTGTGGGATACCAATACCAAAGCTAAAGTACACGGATGAAGGGAGGGACAAGGCAGGTACTTAAACGGAAGGTACCACTGCCTGTAAAACCTTTCTCCCAAAAATAGCCTCCAAAGAAGCAAAAGTATCAAATTTGTAGAATTTTGAAAAAGTATGAAGCGAAGACCAAGTCGCTCCTCATTTTTAAAGGCCCAAGTGGAAGCTACAGCTCTAGTATAATGAGCTGTAATCCTTTCAGGAGGCTGCTGGCCAGCAGTCTCATAGGCTAAGCGGATTATGCTTCTAAGCTAAAAAGAAAGAGAGGTTGCCGAAGCCTTTTGACCTCTCCTCTGTCCAGAGTAGACAACAAACAAAGCAGATGTTTGACGAAAATCTTAGTAGCTTGTAAGTAAAACTTTAAGCACGAACCACGTCCAGATTGTGTAATAGACGTTCCTTCTTTGAAGAAGGATTTGGACACAAGGATGGAACAACAATCTCTTGATTGATATTCTTGTTAGAAACCACCTTAGGTAAAAACCCAGGTTTGGAACGCAGGACTACCTTATCCGTATGGAAGATCAGATAAGGAGAATCACATTGTAAAGCAGATAACTCGGAGACTCTACGAGCCGAGGAAATAGCTACCAAAAACAGAACTTTCCAAGATAAAAGTTTGATGTATGGAATGAAGAAGTTTAAACGGAACTCCTTGAAGAACCTAAAGAACCAAATTTAAGCTCCATGGGGTAGCAACAGGTTTAAACACAGGCTTGACTCTAACCAAAGCCTGATAAAATGCCTGAACGTCTGGAACATCTGCCAGACGCTTGTGCAAAAGAATAGACAGAGCAGAAATCTGTCCTTTTAAGGAACTAGCTGACAATCCTTTTTCCAAACCATCTTGGAGAAAAGATAATATCCTGGGAATCCTGACCTTACTCCATGAGTAACCCTTGGATTCACACCAATAAAGATATGTACGCCATATTTTATGGTAAATTTTCCTGGTGACAGGCTTTCGTGCCTGTATTAAGGTATCAATGACTGACTCGGAGAAGCCACGCTTTAATAAAATCAAGCGTTCAATCTCCTGGCAGTCAGTCGCAGAGAAATTAGATTTGGATGGTTGAAAGGACCCTAAAGTAGAAGGTCCTGTCTCAGAGACAGAGTCCATAGTGGAAAGGATGACATGTCCACCAGATCTGCATACCAAGTCCTGCGTGGCCACGCAGGCACTATCAAAATCACTGATGCTCTCTCCTGCTTGACCTTGGCAATCAGTCGAGGGAGCAGAGGAAACGGTGGAAACACATAAGCCAGGTTGAAAGACCAGGGCGCTGCTAGAGCATCTATTAGCGTCGCCTTGGGATCCCTGGACCAGGATCCGTAACAAGGAAGCTTGGCGTTCTGGCGAGATACCATGAGATCCAGTTCTGGTTTGCCTCAACGATGAATCAATTGTGCAAACACCTCCAGATGGAGTTCCCACTCTCCCGGATGAAAAGTCTAACGACTTAAAAAAATCTGCCTCCCAGTTCTCTACACCTGGGATATGGATAGCTGATAGGTGGCAAGAGTGAGACTCTGCCCAGCGAATTATCTTTGAGACTTCTAACATCGCTAGGGAACTTCTTGTTCCCCCTTGATGGTTGATGTAAGCCACAGTCGTGATGTTGTCCGACTGAAATCCGATGTACATCAGAGTTGCTAACTGAGGCCAAGCCTGAAGAGCATTGAATATCGCTCTCAGTTCCAGAATATTTATTGGAAGGAGTGTCTCCTCCTGAGTCCACGATCCCTGAGCCTTTCAGGGAGTTCCAGACTGCACCCCAACCTAGAAGGCTGGCATCGGTTGTTAAAATTGTCCAATCTGGCCTCGAAAGGTCATACCTTTGGACAGATGGACCCGAGATAGCATGCATAGTTGCAGCGGTCTGAGATGTAGGCGTGCAAATGGCACTATATCCATTGCCGCTACCATTAAGCTGATTTCTTCCATGCACTGAGCCACCGAAGGGCGCGGAATGGAATGAAGAACACGGCAGGAATTTAGAAGCTTTGATAACCTGGACTCCGTCAGGTAAATTTTCATTTCTACAGAATCTATCAGGGTCCCTAGGAAGAAACTCTTGTGAGTGGGGATAGAGAACTCTTTTCCTCGTTCACTTTCCACCCATGCGATCTCAGAAATGCCAGTACTACGTCCGTATGAGACTTGGCAATTTGGAAGTTTGACGCCTGTATCAGGATGTCGTCTAAATAAGGGGCCACTGCTATGCCCTGCGGCCTTAGGACCGCCAGAAGCGACCCTAGAACCTTCGTAAAGATTCTTGGGGCTGTAGTTAATCCAAAGGGAAGAGCTACAAACTGGTAATGCCTGTCTAGAAAGGCAAACCTGAGAAACCGATGATGATCTTTGTTATCGGAATGTGAAGATAAGCATCCTTTAAATCCACTGTAGTCATATATTGACCCTCCTGGATCATAGGTAGGATGGTACGAATAGTTTCCATCTTGAATGAAGGAACTCTGAGGAATTTGTTTAAGATCTTTAGATCCAAAATTGGTCTGAAGGTTCCCTCTTTTTTGGGAACCACAAACAGATTTGAATAAAAACCCTGTCCCTGTTCCTCCTTTGGAACTGGATGGATCACTCCCATAACTAGGAGGTCTTGTACACAGTGTAAGAATGCCTCTCTCTTTATCTGGTGTGCAGATAATTGTGAAAGGTGAAATCTCCCTTTTGGGGGGGAAGCTTTGAAGTCCAGAAGATATCCCTGGGATATAATTTCCAACGCCCAGGGATCCTGGACATCTCTTGCCCACGCCTGGGCGAAGAGCGAAAGTCTGCCCCCTACTAGATCCGTTACCGGATAGGGGGCCTTTCCTTCATGCCGTCTTAGAGGCAGCAGCAGGCTTTTTGGCCTGCTTACCTTTGTCCCAGGTCTGGTTTGGTCTCCAGACCGTCTTGGACTGAGCAAAAGTTCCCTCTTGTTTGCATTAGAGGAAGTTGATGCCGCACTTGCCTTGAAGTTTTGAAACTTGGCCCTTGATTTGGACCTGTCCTGAGGAAGGGCATGACCTTTTCCTCCAGTGAAATCAGCAATAATCTCCTTCAAACCAGGCCCGAATAGGGTCTGCCCCTTGAAGGGAAAGTTAAGCAGCTAAGATTTTGAAGTCACGTCAGCTGACCATGATTTAAGCCATAGCGCCCTGCGCGCCTGTATAGCAAAACCAGAATTCTTAGCCGTTAGTTTAGTCAAATGAACAATGGCGTCAGAAACAAAGGAATTGGCTAGCTTAAGTGCTCTAAGCTTGCCAAGTATGTCATCCAATGGAGTCGCTACCTGTAAAGCCTCTT
Source organism: Bombina bombina (assembly GCF_027579735.1). Classification (NCBI taxonomy): domain Eukaryota; kingdom Metazoa; phylum Chordata; class Amphibia; order Anura; family Bombinatoridae; genus Bombina; species Bombina bombina. The sequence continues at coordinate 719,447,174 of NC_069502.1, read as the reverse complement.
CCAGAGACTCAAACCAGAACGCCGCAGCAGCAGTGACAGGAGCAATGCATGCAAGGGGCTGTAGGATAAAACCTTATTGAATAAACATTTTCTTAAGGTAACCTTCTAATTTTTTATCCATTGGATCTAAAAAAGCATAACTGTCCTCGACAGGGATAGTAGTACGCTTTGCTAAAGTAGAAACTGCTCCCTCCACCTTAGGAACTGTCTGTCATAAGTCCTGTGTGGTGGCGTCTATTGGAAACATTTTTCTAAAAATAGGAGGGGAAGAGAACGTCACACCTGGTCTATCCTATTCCGTATTAATAATTTCTGTAAACCTTTTAGGTATTGGAAAAACATCAGTACACACCGGCACTGCATAGTATTTATCCAGTCTACACAATTTCTCTGGCACTGCAATTGTATCACAGTCATTCAGAGCAGCTAAAACCTCCCTGAGCAACACGCGGAGGTGTTCAAACTTAAATTTAAATGTAGAAATATCAGAATCAGGTTGCATAATCTTTTCTGAGTCAGAAACATCATCCACAGACTGAAGCTCTCCTTCCTCAGCTTCTGTATATTGTGAGGCAGTATCAGACATGGTTCTTAAAGCGTCAGTATGCTCTGCATTTCGTCTAACCCCAGAGCTATCTCGCTTACCTCTAAATTCAGGTAGTCTGGCTAATACCGCTGACAGTGTATTATCCATGACTGCCGCCATGTCTTGTAAAGTAATCGCTATGGGCGTCCTAGATGTACTTGGCACCATTTGAGCGTGAGTCCCTTGAGCGGGAGTCAAAGGATCTGACACATGGGGAGAGTTAGTCAGCATAACTTCCCCCTCGTCAGATTCCTCTGGTGATAAATTTTTTAAAGACAGAATATGATCTTTATTGCTTAAAGTGAAATCAGTACATTTGGTACACATTCAAAGAGGGGGTTCCACCATGGCTTTTAAACATAATGAACAAGGAGTTTCCTCTATGTCAGACATGTTTGTACAGACTAGCAAGCTTGGAAAACAAGTTAACAAGCAAATATAAAAAACGGTACTGTGCCTTTAAGAGAAACAAATTGTCAAAATTTGAAAAACAGTGAAAAAAAGGCAGTAAATCAAACGAAATTTTTACAGTGTATGTAATAAGTTAATAGAGCATTGCACCCACTTGCAAATGGATGATTAACCCCTTAATTCAAAAAACGGATCAAAAAAACGATAGACGTTTAACAGACACAACAAACTGCCACAGCCTGCTGTGGCCCTACCTTCCCCAATAAACGACTTTGGAAAGCCTTTGAGCCCTTTAGAGATGTCCTATAGCATACAGGGGACTCCTGAGGGAAGCTGGATGTCACAATTTGTAATTTTAACTACGCAAAAAAGCGCTAAAATAGGCCCCTCCCACTCATACTACAACAGTGGAAAGCCTCAGGAAACTGTTTCTAGGCAAAATTTAAGCCAGCCATGTGGAAAAAACTAGGCCCCAATAAAGTTTTATCACCAAAGCATATATAAAAACGATTAAACATGCCAGCAAACGTTTTATATTGCAATTTTATAAGGGTATTACCCCTGAGAGTAAGCATACCAGTCGCTATTAAATCACTGTATTCAGGCTTAACTTACATTAATCCGGTATCAGCAGCATTTTCTAGCATTTTCCATTTCTAGAAAAAATTGTAACTGCACATACCTCATAGCAGAGTAACCTGCACGCTTTTCTCCCGCTGAAGTTACCTCTCTCCTCAGACATATGTGAGAACAGCAATGGATCTTAGTTACAACCTGCTAAGATCATAGAAAACTCAGGCAGATTCTTCTTCCATTTACTGCCTGAGATAAAATAGTACAACTCCGGTACCATTTAAAATAAACTTTTGATTGAAGATAAAAAACTAACTATATTTCACCACTCTCTCTTACTACCTCCATGCGTGTTGAGAGTTGCAAGAGAATGACTGGATATGGCAGTTAGGGGAGGAGCTATATAACAGCTCTGCTGTGGGTGTCCTCTTGCAACTTCCTGTTGGGAATGAGAATATCCCACAAGTAATGGATGATGCGTGGACTGGATACACCTTACAAGAGAAATATTACATACCGAAATTAGGTGTGTCAATGAGGTACTTTATAAAAGACACTATGTTAAGCGAGTAGAAATTGGTTTATTTGCAACTATAAATTTTGTTTTCTATCATACCATTTGTGTTATATTTATATAATAGTGGGGTCAGTAGCAAAGTAACCTTTAAAAGGTGACTAGATCCTTAAAATGAATGTAAAGTTTAATGAATAAGTGCCCAGTATCTAAAACTAATCTTAAAAACAGGGGCACTTTCATTCATTAAACTTTACAATGAAGCTTCTTTTTTCAAATGCTTCCTTTTCTTTAGGGAAAACAGAACGGCGATCCTCCGCCCCCATCTCCAGCTGTAGTTAGTACAGCGATGACTAAACCGGCTCCCTCCAATCGTTCTGTGCCCCTTTGCGGTCCAGCTTGGGGGGGCCACGCAACGATTTGAGGAAGTAGGATGCGTCATCGAATGCTGTGCTAACTACAGCAGGAGATGCGAGCGGAGGATCGCCAGTCTGTTTTCCCTAAAGAAAAGTATTTGAAAAAAGAAGCTTTATTGTAAAGTTTAATGAACGAAAGTGCCCCTGTTTTTAATATTAGTTTTAGATACCGGGCACTTATTCATTAAACTTTACATTCACTTTAATACAATATAAACAAACCACATCAAAACACCACAAATTTTCAGGTGAATGTAGGTCCTTTTTAATTTAGCATGGATGGATAACAGCAATTTGGACAGTAATCTTCAGTTGGTTCCTCAAAAAGAGAAAAGGAAAAGTAGTGTGAAACTGAAAAATGTAATGATATACAGCAATACAGCTGAGCAATCCTACTCACAAGTCGCAGAGCATCAATAGCTCTAAGAATTGCACTTTTTAAGAGAAACCCAGTTTCACACGCTAATGTGTTGCTGCTTGCCTGTACACTTATACTCTAAGTGATTTGTTGTCATGTTTCTTTTGTAATCTTTTAGTAAAATCTTTGTAACCAGCACCGAAGACTACAGTGTATCCTGCATTCCCCCGAGTCTCTCTTATAAAGTCCAATTCTTAGAGCTATTGAAGCTCTGCAACACGCGAGTAGGATTGCTCAGCTGTATTACTGTATATCATTACATTTTACCGTTTCACACTACTTTACCTTTTCTCTTTTTGAGGAATTAACCTGAAGATTTCTGTCAACATTGCTGTTATCCATCTACTCTAAATTATAGAAGGACCTACATTCCCCTGAAAATTGTTGTGTTTTGATAAGGTTTGTATAGAGTGTGTTAAGGTTTTAGTCACTTTTTAATTGATTGATTTATATTATTTTTCACTTGTGTTAAGAACCTATCACTGTGTTTGACAACGTTACCTTTACCAAGGCATGGATAGAGGAATGGACACCTTGGCTAGGAAGTGCAGTCTATAAATACAGTAATGCTGTGCATTTAATCGCATGACGCAATTAATTGTAATAGGAGGCTACGCAATATCTAAATCACACGAGGCTGCAATTTTTTTTTTTAGCAAAATAAGAAGTCTGTAATTGATTCCTTAACATGTCATATCAGTCACACAAATGCTCAAGTCCAGTCACAGCACTAATTACTTCTCCAGGGGTTCTAAACAAGAAGCGACACATCTGTGTCACAGACCTAACAGGTGGCAAAGGGAACAAGCCACTGTTTTGAACAGTTAAATGCAATTTTTAATGCAAAATGTATGTTAAAAATATTTTAATAAAATCACAATAAAAATTGCTTTATTGCCTCCAAAAAATCATGATATTTGTTTTTTCCCCCATATCGCACAGCCCTAAAAGACACAGTATCAGCACACAAATGAACAGTTCACAGTTTGAAGATATATGATGAAATTCCACTTGAAGAACCAAAATTGAGGTGTCAGAGGAGAGATAGGAGCAATGAGAACTAGACAAACTCAAAAAATATGGAAATTGTCTTCTGCTGGGAAAAAAAATTAAAAAGCCAATGAAGTACATCCAATTACCCAAGGGTCTGAAACTCAAAGGCCATTTTCCATGAAAAATGTCAATCCATTTACAAAAGTGATCATACACCCTCCCTGGGATTTCAAATTATCAATAAAAAAAATAAAAAAAACTGCATGCAGTAGGACACTAAGACAAAAGCTTAACCTTCTTAATGATGAAGGAAAGGCCTTTATAACACCTAAAATCTGTAAAACAACTTCCCCCAACAGCAGTCCCCAATAAATAACTACTGAAGTATTAAATTAATTCATTGGGATTTCAAATTTGAATTCACTATGGCATATATATTTGTTTTATTATTTATTGTGTCTTATCCCATTGATGCTAAGAAGCACCACTATGAAATATAAAACTGAAGGCTGCTCTGACACCAGTAATAAAGTATGAGTTTACAATGCATTGGAGAAAAGACTTATCAAATAAAGTATTTTCAGTGCTTCAAAATAATTTGATATGATAGCTAAATAAATGCCTGAAAGGACTTTCAAGCAAGCCTACACTGCATCATACCCAGAATAACTATAATAGAGTTGCAGTCCATTTATGAGCTGACCAACACTGAGTGTAGATATTTTATTTCTATATCTTGACCCTGCATTCTCTCTCACTAAATCATGTCACTTTCATCTATAGAACATTGGCAAAATATTTCCATTACTCATTTAAGTCTTTCAATTTAAATGCTTTTGCTAGGTTTTTCCACGTCACTCACTGATCCGCCTAAATGCAAATCCCAACACTGGCTTCCACTATTCTCCAGGATCAAAATTCAAAATTCTAAGCCTACCATTATATCTCAAACCTTTTCTCTACATATCCTAATAAAACACTTCATATTCTCTAATCTGAACTATGCCTTTCAAACCTTCTCATCACGACCTCCCACTCCGGAATTCAGAAACTATCCTGTCACTCTTTTTCCTCAGTATCATCTCACACACTCCATAGGGTTTAAAGTTTTTAATCCTCCGTTAAATTGTACTTCTCTAGGGATCAGGGTTCTGTAATTCCTCTGTTCCATTCTATCTTCCCTGACTTATCTTTTTGAACTATACTCTTACCCACTGGTGCAATCATGTATATTAGACCATCAAGACTGTTTCACAAATAATTGCTCAATACAATTTTTTTATTCCCTTACTATATATTGCTATTCTTATTTGGAAGAATGATTTTCACAATAAGTTAATACCAAATAAAATATAACTTTCTGAAGAACACAACATGCAGATGGTAGTAGGAGAACAATACAACTTCCTACTTACATATTTAGAAGTAAGGCTTGCCGCACTTATGTTAAAAAATGTTGCATTTGACTCTGCTGCTACTGCTTTTGCCTGTAACAAGAAAATGTGAAAGACACTAAGAAATTATAAAAAAAATATATATAAATGTATACATTCCAGCAGAATGAGTGTGTGTATGTTGTATTTGAACTAAAGATAAGCAATCCTCACCAACATAGTTTTTCCATTTCCTGGAGGACCAAACAAAAGCAGTCCCCGTGCTGGGGCTCTCAGCCCAGTGAATAACTGGAAATTCATAGAAATGAGAAGATTACGTAAAAAAAAGGGCAATTAAATCATGCATAGAGGATAAAAACAGAAGAATGGGAAAAGGGGCATCTAAAGGGAAAATTATGTTTTTTCATTAAATTGATGCACAAGCTTTTTAAAAGAAAAGATTTATCCGATCTCTCAAAACCGACTCGCATCACCAAAGTTTTAGTACTTTTAGCAATAACAGATTAGTAATACTGCACATACATAGAATGATATGACACACACACAATTTAGAGCATTTATATACCACTCCTGGACCAAACATTCAACAAGCTGGGCTTTTTTTATGGCTTGTGACTATCCATCTTCCTCTTGATCTCATTCCAGAGGTTCTCAATAGGGTTCAGGTGTGGAGAATGGGCTGGCCAAAACAGGTTCTTGATCTGGTGGTCCTCCATCCACACCTTGATTGATCTGGTTGTTTGGCATGGAGCATTGTTCTGCTGGAAAAAAAACAATCTTTAGAGTTGGGGAACATTGTCAGGGTAGAAGGAAGCAAGTTTTCTTGCAGGATAGCCTTGTGGGTGGCTTGATTCATGCGTCCTTCATAAAGATATTTTTCACCGATTACAGGTCATCTTCTATGATGAGTTCAATATTCAGCTTTGCCAGATACCTGGTCGTCTAATGGTTAGATGGAGACCTGGAGAGGCCTACAAGCTACAGTGTCTTGTACCCACTGTGAAATTTGGTGGAAGATCTGTGATGATCTGGGGGTGCGTCAGCAAAACTGGAATCAAGCAGATTTATCTTTGTCAAGGATGCATGAATCAAACTACGTACACATGGTTACCCTGAAAGAAAACTTGCTTCTTTCTGCTCCGACAACTCTGAGGATTGTTTATTTCTACCAGGACAATACTTTATGCCACACAGCCAGGTCAATCAAGGTGTGGATTGAGAACCACCAGATCAAGACACAGTCATAGCCAGCCCAATCCCCAGACCTGAAACCCATTAAAAACTTCTGGAATGTGATCAAGAAGATAATGGATTGTAACAAACCATAAAACAAAGCCAAGCTGCTTAAATTTTTGCGCCAGGACTGGCATAAAGTCCCAACACTAGTGTGAAATACTGGTGGAGAGCATTCCAAGGCACATGAAAGCTGTGATTTAAAATCAGGGTTTTTCCATCAAATATTGATTTCTGAACTCTTGATAAGTTAAAACATTAGTATTGTGCTGTTTAAAAATATGAACTTTTTTTCTTTGCATTATTTGAGGTCTGAAAACACTTTGTCTTTAGAGCATTTATTTGCAGAAAATGACATCTGCTCAAAATAGTTACAACAGGAATTGAAAATAGCACCTCTGGTCGTATGGAAGGTAGAATAACGATCTCTTGTAGTGCCTGCTTAGCAAGATCTTGTCCTGCAATGTCAGAAAATTTCACAGAAGGACCACTAGAGAGAGAAAAAGAAAAAAGGAGAGAGAGAAATGTACAGAAATCCATAATCTGCCATATTATCATTCTCCATGAATCTATGTTAAGCGCCGAGTTCAGATTCTTCTTACATAAGAAAATATTTACTATTAATATTAAATACAATTTGTTTGTGGATGCCACAAAAAAAAAAAATTTCTTTAACGATGGCGAGACATCACAAGTGGAATTACACTCCGGTACACAAGGAGGAGGCAAACACAGCCTTACATACAAGAGCATTAATCCCTCCCAGTCATATATACAGCCAATTAGATGGAAGGAAACCAGACAATTAGTAAAGACAAAGCAAGGCAAATGAAGTGCAAGACAAGTTCAGTGACCAACTGTATAGAAAGAAGGGCAAGGCTTGTGGACTCTCACTAACATGAAAGGAATGAGTTTGTCAGGTAAGCATACATTTTCATTATTTATTTTTCACTCTATGTTGAGAGTCCACAAGACATGACATCACATGTTGGATCCTATATCCAAGCAGTGAAGTGCACAATATCACCATGAGATCAGGCACTGTGGCTTGCAGAACATTCCCGCCAAAAGCAGCCTCTGAAGAGGAATACACATAAAAATGGTAGACTTTTATAAAAGTATGTAAAGAAGACCATGTAAATGTCTTACAAATCTAGTCTATGGAAGCCTCATGAAGGAGGACCAAGAAGTGGCAACTACTCTTATTAGGAGCAGTAATGCTCTCAGAAAAAAAAACTTCCCTGTTATCAGGAATGCTTTTTTTGTGCCCAAAACGTTAAACCCTGATGTCCCTGCACTGAAGAAGAATCAGAAACTGCCATTCAGTAATCAAATCCTAAAATGACAATGTGTTATAATATCAGATAAAATTAAAAATATTGCCACTTTCCTATGGGTAACTGCTGCCTGCTTCAATCTCTCCTAAGGTTGTGGAAGCGAACATTGGACACAATAGCGGCGCAGATCCCCTCCTTGTGTTTAATCAATATCCCCAGTTACAATCAAGGTCTCTGGAGCTATATTGCTTAAAAATGGAATATCACAATGGTGAACCACAGTAGGAACCACGCCTCAAAAGAAAAAACATACTCACTATGTGAATCCAATTAACAGACCTTTATTTTTCAGCAAGGCTCAGCAAACATTGAAGTAAGCTTGAAACAACTTTAATAAAAAGTTAAAAGCATAAATAGTTAGATACATTTATAAAAGCCCAACACATTTCTGCAGACAACTGCCTTTTTTTCCCCTTTCTTAAAAGGGCATTTTAAAACCCATATAAAACATAATTTATGTAAGAACTTACCTGATAAATTAATTTCTTTCATATTAGCAAGAGTCCATGAGCTAGTGACGTATGGGATATACATTCCTACCAGGAGGGGCAAAGTTTCCCAAACCTCAAAATGCCTACAAATACACCCCTCACCACACCCACAAATCAGTTTAACGAATAGCCAAGAAGTGGGGTGATAAGAAAAAAGTGCGAAAGCATAAAAAATAAGGAATTGGAATAATTGTGCTTTATACAAAAAAATCATAACCACCACAAAAAGGGCGGGCCTCATGGACTCTTGCTAATATGAAAGAAATGAATTTATCAGGTAAGTTCTTACATAAATTATGTTTTCTTTCATGTAATTAGCAAGAGTCCATGAGCTAGTGACGTATGGGATAATGACTACCCAAGATGTGGATCTTTCCACGCAAGAGTCACTAGAGAGGGAGGGATAAAATAAAGACAGCCAATTCCGCTGAAAAATAATCCACACCCAAAATAAAGTTTAAATTTTATAATGAAAAAAACTGAAATTATAAGCAGAAGATTCAAACTGAAACAGCTGCCTGAAGTACTTTTCTACCAAAAACAGCTTCAGAAGAAGAAAACACATCAAAATGGTAGAATTTAGTAAAAGTATGCAAAGAAGACCAAGTTGCTGCTTTGCAAATCTGATCAACCGAAGCTTCATTCCTAAACGCCCAGGAAGTAGAAACTGACCTAGTAGAATGAGCTGTAATCCTTTGAGGCGGAGTTTTACCCGACTCGACATAAGCATGATTTCAACCAAGATGCCAAAGAAATGGCAGAGGCCTTCTGACCTTTCCTAGAACCGGAAAAGATAACAAATAGACTAGAAGTCTTTCGGAAATTCTTAGTAGCTTCAACATAATATTTCAAAGCTCTAACTACATCCAAAGAATGCAATGATTTCTCCTTAGAATTCTTAGGATTAGGACATAATGAAGGAACCACAATTTCTCTACTAATGTTGTTGGAATTCACAACCTTAGGTAAAAATTTAAAAGAAGTTCGCAACACCGCCTTATCCTGGTGAAAAATCAGAAAAGGAGACTCACAAGAAAGAGCAGATAATTCAGAAACTCTTCTGGCAGAAGAGATGGCCAAAAGGAACAAAACTTTCCAAGAAAGTAATTTAATGTCCAATGAATGCATAGGTTCAAACGGAGGAGCTTGAAGAGCCCCCAGAACCAAATTCAAACTCCAAGGAGGAGAAATTGACTTAATGACAGGCTTTATACGAACCAAAGCTTGTACAAAACAATGAATATCAGGAAGATTAGCAATCTTTCTGTGAAAAAGAACAGAAAGAGCAGAGATTTGTCCTTTCAAGGAACTTGCAGACAAACCTTTATCCAAACCATCCTGAAGAAACTGTAAAATTCTAGGAATTCTAAAAGAATGCCAGGAAAAAAGATGAGAAATACACCAAGAAATATAAGTCTTCCAGACTCTATAATATATCTCCCTAGATACAGATTTACGAGCCTGTAACATAGTATTAATCACAGAGTCAGAGAAACCTATTTGACTAAGAATCAAGAGTTCAATCTCCATACCTTTAAATTTAAGGATTTGAGATCCTGATGGAAAAAAAGGACCTTGCGACAGAAGGTCTGGTCTTAACGGAAGAGTCCACGGTTGGCAAGAGGCCATCCGGACAAGATCCGCATACCAAAACCTGTGAGGCCATGCTGGAGCTACCAGCAGAACAAACGAGCATTCCTTCAGAATCTTGGAGATTACTCTTGGAAGAAGAACTAGAGGCGGAAAGATATAGGCAGGATGATACTTCCAAGGAAGTGACAATGCATCCACTGCTTCCGCTTGAGGATCCCTGGATCTGGACAGATACCTGGGAAGTTTCTTGTTTAGATGAGAGGCCATCAGATCTATTTCTGGAAGTCCCCACATTTGAACAATCTGAAGAAATACCTCTGGGTGAAGAGACCATTCGCCCGGATGCAACGTTTGGCGACTGAGATAATCCGCTTCCCAATTGTCTATACCTGGGATATGAACCGCAGAAACTAGACAGGAGCTGGATTCCGCCCAAACCAGAATTCGAGATACTTCTTTCATAGCCAGAGGACTGTGAGTCCCTCCTTGATGATTGATGTATGCCACAGTTGTGACATTGTCTGTCTGAAAACAAATGAACGATTCTCTCTTTAGAAGAGGCCAAGACTGAAGAGCTCTGAAAATTGCACGGAGTTCCAAAATATTGATCGGTAATCTCACCTCCTGAGATTCCCAAACCCCTTGTGCCGTCAGAGACCCCCACACAGCTCCCCAACCTGAAAGACTTGCATCTGTTGAAATTACAGTCCAGGTCGGAAGAACAAAAGAAGCCCCCTGAACTAAACGATGGTGATCTGTCCACCACGTCAGAGAGTGTCGTACAATCGGTTTTAAAGATATTGAGATATCTTTGTGTAATCCCTGCACCACTGGTTCAGCATACAGAGCTGAAGAGGTCGCATGTGAAAACGAGCAAAGGGGATCGCGTCCGATGCAGCAGTCATAAGACCTAGAATTTCCATGCATAAGGCTACCGAAGGGAATGATTGTGACTGAAGGTTTCGACAAGCTGATATCAATTTTAGACGTCTCTTGTCTGTCAAAGATAGAGTCATGGACACTGAATCTATCTGGAAACGAAAAAAGGTTACCCTTGTCTGAGGAATCAATGAACTTTTTGGTAAATTGATCCTCCAACCATGATCTTGAAGAAACACCACAAGTCGATTCGTATGAGATTCTGCTAAATGTGAAGACTGAGCAAGTACCAAGATATCGTCCAAATAAGGAAATACCACAATACCCTGTTCTCTGATTACAGACAGAAGGGCACCGAGAACCTTTGTAAAAATTCTTGGAGCTGTTGCTAGGCCAAACGGCAGAGCCACAAACTGGTAATGCTTGTCTAGGAAAGAGAATCTCAGAAACTGATAGTGATCTGGATGAATCGGAATATGCAGATATGCATCCTGTAGATCTATTGTAGACATATAATGCCCTTGCTGAACAAAAGGCAGGATAGTCCTTACAGTTACCATTTTGAATGTTGGTATCCTTACATAACGATTCAATATTTTTAGATCCAGAACTGGTCTGAAGGAATTCTCCTTCTTTGGTACAATGAAGAGATTTGAATAAAACCCCAGCCCCTGTTCCAGAACTGGAACTGGCATAATTACTCCAGCCAACTCTAGATCTGAAACACATTTCAGAAATGCTTGAGCATTCGCTGGATTTACTGGGACACGGGAAAGAAAAAATCTCTTTGCAGGAGGCCTTATCTTGAAGCCAATTCTGTACCCTTCTGAAACAATGTTCTGAATCCAAAGATTATGAACGGAATTGATCCAAATTTCTTTGAAAAAACGTAATCTGCCCCCTACCAGCTGAGCTGGAATGAGGGCTGCACCTTCATGTGGACTTAGGAGTTGGCTTTGGTTTTCTAAAAGGCTTGGATTTATTCCAGACTGGAGATGGTTTCCAAACTGATACCGCTCCTGAGGATGAAGGATCAGGCTTTTGTTCCTTGTTGTGACGAAAGGAACGAAAACGATCATTAGACCTAAATTTACCTTTAGATTTTTTATCCTGTGGTAAAAAAGTTCCTTTCCCTCCAGTAACAGTTGAGATAATAGAATCCAACTGAGAACCAAATAATTTATTACCCTGGAAAGAAAGGGAAAGCAAAGTTGACTTAGAAGACATATCAGCATTCCAAGTTTTAAGCCATAAAGCTCTTCTAGCTAAAATAGCTAGAGACATATACCTGACATCAACTCTAATGATATCAAAGATGGCATCACAAATAAAATTATTAGCATGTTGAAGAAGAATAATAATGCTATGAGAATTATGATCTGTTACTTGTTGCGCTAAAGCTTCCAACCAAAAAGTTGAAGCTGCAGCAACATCCGCCAAAGATATAGCAGGTCTAAGAAGATTACCTGAACACAAGTAAGCTTTTCTTAGAAAGGATTCAATTTTCCTATCTAAAGGATCCTTAAAGGAAGTACCATCTGCCGTAGGAATAGTAGTACGCTTAGCAAGAGTAGAGACAGCCCCATCAACCTTAGGGATTTTGTCCCAAAACTCTAATCTGTCAAATGGCACAGGATATAATTGCTTAAAACGTTTAGAAGGAGTAAATGAATTACCCAAATTATTCCATTCCCTGGAAATTACTTCAGAAATAGCACCAGGAACAGAAAAACTTCTGGAATAACCACAGGAGATTTAAAAACCTTATCTAAACGTTTAGATTTAGTATCAAGAGGACCAGAATCCTCAATTTCTAATGCAATTAGGACTTCTTTAAGTAAAGAACGAATAAATTCCATTTTAAATAAATATGAAGATTTATCAGCATCAACCTCTGAGACAGAATCCTCTGAACCAGAAGAACCATTATCAGAATGATGATGTTCATTTAAAAATTCATCTTAACAATGAGAAGTTTTAAAAGACGTTTTACGTTTACTAGAAGGAGGAATAACAGACATAGCCTTCTTAATGGATTTAGAAACAAAATCTCTTATGTTATCAGGAACACTCTGAGTATTAGATGTTGATGGAACAGCAACAGGTAATGGAACTTTACTAAAGGAAATATTATCTGCATTAACAAGTTTGTCATGACATTCAATACAAACAACAGCTGGAGGAACAGCTACCAAAAGTTTACAGCAGATACACTTAGCTTTGGTAGCTCCAGCACCAGGCAGCGATTTTCCAGAAGTATCTTCTGACTCAGTTTCAACGTGGGACATCTTGCAATATGTAATAGAAAAAACAACATATAAAGCAAAATTAATCAAATTCCTTAAATGACAGTTTCAGGAATGGGAAAAAATGCCAGTGAACAAGCTTATAGCAACCAGAAGCAATAAATAATGAGACTTAAATAATGTGGAGACAAAAGTGACGCCCGTATTTTTTTAGCGCCAAATAAGACGCCCACATTATTTGGCGCAAAAATGACGCCACATACGGAACGCCGACACTTTTGGCGCAAAAGAACGTCAAAAATGACGCAACTTCCGGCGACACGTATGACGCTGGAAACAGAAAAAAAATGTTGCGCCAAAAAAGTCCGCGCCAAGAATGACGCAATAAAATGAAGCATTTTCAGCCCCGCGAGCCTAACAGCCCACAGGGAAAAGTCAAATTTTAAGGTAAGAAAAAAAATAAAAAATTGATTTATTCAAATGCATTATCCCAAATATGAAACTGACTGTCTGAAATAAGGAATGTTGAACATCCTGAGTCAAGGCAAATAAATGTTTGAATACATATATTTAGAACTTTATAAAAAAGTGCCCAAACATAGCTTAGAGTGTCACAGAAAATAAGACTTACTTACCCCAGGACACTCATCTACATGTTTGTAGAAAGCCAAACCAGTACTGAAACGAAAATCAGCAGAGGTAATGGTATATATATATATATATATATATATATAAGAGTATATAGTCGATCTGAAAAGGGAGGTAAGAGATGAATCTCTACGACCGATAACAGAGAACCTATGAAATAGACCCCGTAGAAGGAGATCATTGAATTCAAATAGGCAATACTCTCCTCACATCCCTCTGACATTCACTGCACGCTGAGAGGAAAACCGGGCTCCAACCTGCTGCGGAGCGCATATCAACGTAGAATCTAGCACAAACTTACTTCACCACCTCCATAGGAGGCAAAGTTTGTAAAACTGATTTGTGGGTGTGGTGAGGGGTGTATTTGTAGGCATTTTGAGGTTTGGGAAACTTTGCCCCTCCTGGTAGGAATGTATATCCCATACGTCACTAGCTCATGGACTCTTGCTAAATACATGAAAGAAAGAGCTGTATTCATGTTGTGAGTATGTTACGTATTTATAGAATATAGTAACTCAGCCTACATCTCAAAAGGAGTAATGGAGGTTTACAAGTTTCGAGCAACTCCCTACTGTTAGTTGTCCTTTTTATTAAGATTCTACTAACTATAGTAGAATTGCACAATTAGCAGGTGTATAAATAAAAAGACAATGCAATAACACTTATTCTGAATTTCACCAAAGCAGTAGATTTTTTTTCTTGCAAATTTATTTTTTCTCCCATTTGCCAGCCCCCTGACAGACATCAGCTAAGCACATACTAGTAGACATATACCCTGTGAGCTCAGTAGGATCTGGTGCCTCAAAAAGTGTGCATATAAAAAGATATTGGAAGTAAATTGGAAAGATTCTTAAAAATGTGTGCTCTTTTGGCATCATGAAAATAAAATTTTGACTTGAATGTCCCTTTAAAATAAAACACAAAATTTAAACTCTAAAAATCAATCCCATTTAATTTTAAAATTGGCATTAAGATTCCGCTAAAAACAGATAATCTATGGTAAACAGGACCAATCAAAAGTAAAACAAATGTAAACAAACCAATCACCATAGTTTACTTAAAGGAACAGCCTAGTCAAAATTAAACTTTCATGATTCAGATAGGGCACGTAATTTTAAACAACTTTCCAATTTACTTTTATCATCAAATTTGCTTTGTTCTTTAGCAGTCTTTGTTGAAAGCTTGACCCAAGTAGGCTCATATGCTCATTTCTAAGCCTTTTAAGGCCACCTCCTATCTAAGTAGGACAGTTTTTCAACGCTAGAGAGCGCTAGTTCATACTTACTGAAATCTTTACAGTTGTTACAATGCTTGCTAAGAGAACAAAGCAAATTTGATGATAAAAGTAAATTGGAAAGTTGTTTTAAATTACGTGCCCTATCTGAATCATGAAAGTTTAATTTTTGACTAGGATGTTCCTTTAAGTAAACTATGGTGATTGGTCCTGTTTACCATAGATTATCTGTTTTTAGCGGAATCTCAATGCCAATTTTAAAATTAAATCGGATTGATTTTTAGAGTTTAAATTTTTTGTTTTATTTTAAAAGGGACATTCAAGTCAAAATTTTACTTTCATTTACTTTTTACCCTGTATGTCATCGGTCTTTGAAAGCGGTGGAAGCGATCCTGATCGCTTCCATGTTATTGCAGTGATGCCTCGATATCGAGGCATCCTGCAATAACACTACTTGGCCATCCGATGCAGAGAGAGCCACTCTGTGGCCCTCTCTGCATTGGACATCGATGGCCGTGATCGTTGGTGGGTGGGAGCCATCGGTGAAGTCCAGTAGTGCAAGAGGGGCGGGATCGGGTTCACCGGGGGCGCGCACGGTGTGGGTAGCGGGTGTGAACCACTACACTATGGAACATTTTCACAAGTTAAGTGGGGGAGAGGAGGGAGGGAATTCGGATCTAAAGGGATCAGGGAGATTGGGGGCTAAGGGGGGATACTACACTGCAAAATATTGCTTTTAAAAAAAACAAAAAAAACAACTTATTTTAGTACTGGCAGACTTTCTGCCAGTACTTAAGATGGCAGGGACAATTGTGAGGTGGGGGAGGAAAGAACTGTTTGGGAGGGATCAGAGGGTGTGATGTGTCAGGTGGGAGGCTGATCTCTACACTAAAGCTAAAATTAACCTTGCAAGCTCTCTACAAGCTCCCTAATTAACCCCTTCACTGCTAGACATAATACACGTGAGATGCTCAGCGGCATTTAGCGGCCTTCTAATTACCAAAAAGCAACGCCAAAGCCATATATGTCTGCTTCTGAACAAAGGGGATGCCAGAGAAGCATTTACAACCATTTGTGCCATAATTGCACAAGCTGATTGAAAATAATTTCAGTGAGAATTCTAAAATTGTGAA
The DNA here is from genome assembly GCF_027579735.1 of Bombina bombina. Taxonomy (NCBI): domain Eukaryota; kingdom Metazoa; phylum Chordata; class Amphibia; order Anura; family Bombinatoridae; genus Bombina; species Bombina bombina. The sequence goes on along the minus strand of NC_069502.1, from coordinate 719,431,075 downwards.
AAAAAAATTTTTTGTAATTTGATCGCATTTGGCGGTGAAATGGTGGCATGAAATACACCAAAATTCCCCTAGATCAATACTTTGGGATGTCTTCTAAAAAAATATATGTGGTTTGGAAATAGCAAAGTGCTACTTGTATTTATTGCCCTATAACTTGCAAAAAAGGCAAAGAACATGTAAACATTGGGTATTTCTAAACTCAGGACAAAATTTAGAAACTATTTAGCATGGGTATTTTTTGGTGGTTGTAGATGTGTAACAGATTTTGGGGGTCAAAGTTAGAAAAAGTGTGTTTTTTTCCATTTTTTTCCCCTATTTTATAATTTTTTTATAGTTAATTATAAGATATGATTAAAATAATGGTATATTTAGAAAGTCCATTTAATGGCGAGAAAAACTGTATATAATATGTGTGTGTACAGTAAATGAGTAAGAGGAAAATTACAGATAAACACAAACACCGCAAAAATGTAAAAATAGCCTAGGTCCCAAACGGACAGAAAATGGAAACCTGCTGTGGTCATTAAGGGGTTAAAAGGGACACTGAACACTAAATACATGCTAGATAGAATGAATCATTCATTCAAAGAAAAGATTAGTCTGAGAATAAAATGTAAATGTATTTTTTTTTCATTAGCTGTTTAAAGATTGACAAAACAAGTGTAAAGTTTTAGTGTCTGTAAAACAATGGGAGCTGCCATGTTGTAACTTAGGTTACCTTCTCTGCTGTGGCCAATTAGGGACAGTTATAAAAAAAGGTCACCAGTGTGTGCAGCCAATAGCTGTGTGGAATATAACAGTGTTCTGCACTTCCAGTCCTGACAGCAACTGAAAAGCTCACAATTTCAGAATGGAATTACAGGAAAAGGGGACAAATTAAATAATGAAAGTATATTGCAGTTTTTTTTTTTATATATATATATATATATATATATATATACACATATACACATATATACATATATATACATATACATACACACAATTTATCATTTTATATTACCATCTCAAAGTGTTTAATGTCCCTTTAATACTTAATAATTTTGTAATATATGCCAGTGTCAATTAATGCCTCTAAAACCTTGATTAAAGGATGTTAAGAAAGGTGTAAAACTTGAAAGTGCAGTTGCTACTAGGGCTGCACGATTAATCGCCGCGGTTTTAAAACAGCAAGAGTACGCAATTTAAAAAAAAAAAATCCTGATTGTCCTGAAAACGGAGGCGGAGAGGGAGGATGAGTGGAAGACCAGTGTGCGGCCGTGGGCGGACCTGAGAATGCCTGCTTAACGGCCATTTTGGAAGAGATTGAAGAGTGTGTGGGAGTCATCTGGGAGTAGTGTGGGGGCGGTCAAGCAGTGGTGTGGCGGTGGGACAGCTCAAAGTTGTGAGCAATTAAGTGAGTATTGTACAAATACTTTATAGTGCCTTACTGAAAACTTTTTTTTTTTTTTAACTTCTTTTGTGGTTTGTATTTTTTATGCTCCAAGAGTGCATTGGACATTGAGAAACATGTACAGTAAGATTCTGTAGTGTTAAACGTTTTATTGAAAAATAAAGGTGTTATAGTAATTTGTAATAAAACCACAATTTTTTTTCCACCCATATCGCCCAGCCTTAGTTGCTACATAACAAATCCTCTCCATCCAATATTTTAGTATTAAGACGATCTAACTCTAATCATGTTGAATCATAACCCTTCTCTAAAAATCTCTCTATAATAGTATGTGATTGTTGTTCATAGCATATCAATCCACTGCAGTTCCTTCTCATTCGTAAAAATTGACCCTTAGGAATAGCTTTACGCCAAGAATGATGGTGGCAACTATCCTGTCTTAAGTATTGTTGTCACAAGGTTTGAAATATGATCTGGTAGTTATATTATTGTCTACTGCAGAAATGATTAAATCTAAAAAGACAATTTCATTAGAGTGAACATTAGGGGTAAAATTTCAAGAAAAAGTATTGTCGTTAATATAAGATACAAAAGTTTGATAAAGATATATCCCCTTGTCATATACACATCGTCGATATATATCTTTTTCCAGGATAGGTCCGTTTTCCCCATATATTTTTTTTTAATCTGTTTTAAGTGCAATCTTTAAGCCAATTTTAAAATGTAATCAGATTTAATTTGAATTTATTTAATTTTAGAGTTTCAATTTTGTATTTTATTTTAATAAGATTCCACTAAAAACAGTAGCGAGTTGCTCAAGACTTGTAAACCTCCATTACATCCGTTTGAGATGTAGGGGAAGCAACTATATCTAATAAATATTTAACATGCCCACAAAGTGAATACGGCTCTTTAAATGCCATTTGAAAAAAAGGCAGTTGTCTGCAGAAAACGCATTGGGCTTCAATAAATGGTTTCAAGCTATTAATACTTTTAACTATTGGTAAAGTGGTTTCAAGCTTACTTTTACCGTTTGCTGAGCCTTGCTGAAAAATAAAGCGCTGATTTATTGGACTCAGAGTGTAAGTACATTCCTTTTCTTTTGAGGCGTTGTTTTAACGCTCCACAATTGTGATTTTCCATTATGGAGCAATACAGCTTCAGGGACCTTGGTTGTAGCAAGGTATATCAAATAGCCACAACGAGGGGACCCGTGCTGGAATTGTGTCCAAAGTAATCAAATCCTTCATGCAGGCCCCAGTGAGTGCAGACAGCTGTCAAAGTCTGTGGTAACATGGCGTGATCTAAAACCAATCATGATAAATTTAAAGTGACAGTAACCCCTTTTTTATTTATTTTTTTACATTTTTTTAAAAATTCCCAAAATTTCCTAAAAATGTTGTATACATTGTGTGTTGTATGTGTATATCACTAGGCTATGGGTATCATGCGTACATGTTCATGTTCCAGTACTCACCTGACAGCATCTTAGTCTATTATGCATACTTCAGCAGCAGATGAGGGGACAGGCCGATCCAAGGCAGTGCAGGCACAGTGCCAAGGATCTCATAGAACACCATCTACAACCTAGGAGATTGGCAGATAAATCCACATTTCACCTGGGAGGCCTGTGACATTTCTGCAGTTGGAAAAATGTTACCGCCTGGCTGACACTCCGGTCTTCTCATCCATCCTTCTGTGACTTCACTCTATCTTGAAAGCAAATATTTGCCTGAGGGATTCTGGGACAGTGGGAAGGACTAAAGCTCTGGTATGTAGGACTGTTTTTGCCTCAAATAGTGGACTGGAGTATAAGCTGACATATGATGTGTCATGGGCTCTTGCCATCAGATTAAAGAAAGGTTTTGAACAAATAAATTAAACTGAGCAATAGAACACAAGGCAAAATGCTTAACAGTGATTCTAAAACAAATCAAAGCAGTTTGCTGTAGCTTGTTAAACATTTCACCACAAATAATACACGCAATAGCTTAGCTCTAAAGACAATTTAAAATCCCAATCTTTGAATATAAATGGTACCAGTGTCCCTCTGATGAAATATGAGAATACACCCTCAGGTGCTTTATATGTGTTCCAGGAGTGACTGCAGTAAAAAACACAATTCTAAAATATGCAATATAAAAAGGGGGTTGGGGAATGCATAAGGACCCCACACTATACAGACTTATATGCTCCATATTTCAAAATAAGTATATTGGACGTTCCCCCATCTCTCAAAAGTCAAAAGAATCCACCTGCTCCACTTCTCTAAAAATTACTAGATCTCAGAAAGTAGAGTTTTTAAATATCCAAAGCAACCAGGGTATTGGAATTTTTTTGAGATTTCATTTACTGACTTCAGAGCTGAACCACTTTCTCTCTCAGTACTTAGAGCATTTTTATTTTTACACTAGTGTTGATTTATCTATTTATAGTGTTTTAAACAAAATCCTTTCTTTTACTATGTGTTATATCCTGCAAAGGTGTGCTGCTGTGCCATTTCAGATAAAGATACAATGAGCCAATCAGGAGCAGATGTGCATACCTACGGTCAAGTCATTGTCAATATCCTGATCTGGAGCAGAATGCAGTTGTTCCAGATATGCACCTTTGACTATGAGTTCAACCCTTTTGAAGAATTTAAACAAAGTGACCGAACTAAAATTTGCTTAAAATAAAAAACACTAACAATATAGATTTTTTTTTTTCCCATTCAAAAATTTCCCTTTAAGCCATGTTTTTCTGAATTGCAAACTATGTTTTGTTTTTCTTTCTTAACAAAACCTCTACAGCCTGAATTGGTTTTGCACCTTATCGTAATAGCTCTATATCACCAGGTACCGGTAACAATTGGAGGTGCTCTGAACAACAAAAATGCACACTGCTAATTGAAAGCATATCATACCTGTCCACTATTTCATTCAGAATTAAATTTGCAAGATTGCTATCTACATTTCTTAAATTCTTCATGTCCTTTTTCCTGATGGCAGTAGTGGGAGTGGATGGCTTGTTTGATCTTGAGCTATTTTTTCCTGATGCGCCCTAAAAGTATATAAAAAAGAAAAAAAAAGGAAAAAAAGAAATTAATCCTAGGTGTCAAGATTGGAGCTATGCAGAGGGTTACAATCTATATAACTGAAGCTAAATTTAAGACTTCTACTGGGAAACAGCGGTATTACGGTCTGCACTGGATTTTTTTCCCCACTGGCAAAAACAGTACAAAGCTTTAACCCCTTAATGACCACAGCACTTTTTCATTTTCTGTCTGTTTGGGACCAAGGCTATTTTTACATTTTTGCGGTGTTTGTGTTTAGCTTAATTTTCCTTACTCATTTACTGTACACACACATATTATATACCATTTTTCTCGCCATCAAAAGATAGCATTATTTTCATCATATCTTAAAATTTACTATAAATTTTTTTATAAAATATGAGGAAAAATTGTAAACACACACATTTTTTCTAACTTTGACCCCCAAAATCTGTTACACATCTACAACCACCAAAAAACACCCATGCTAAATAGTTTCTAAATTTTGTCCTGAGTTTAGAAATACCCAATGTTTACATGTTCTTTGCTTGTTTTGCAAGTTATAGGGCCATAAATACAAGTAGCACTTTGCTATTTCCAAATCACTTTTTTTCAAAATTAGCACTAGTTACATTGGAACACTAATATCTTTCAGGAATCCCTGAATATCCATTGACATGTACATATTTTTTTGAGAAGACATCCCAAAGTATTGATCTAGGCCCATTTTGGTTTATTTCATGCCACCATTTCATCGCCAAATGCGATCAAATTAAAAAAAAAAAAATTGTTCACTTTTTCACAAATTTTTTCACAAACTTTAGGTTTCTCACTGAAATTATTTACAAACAACTTATGCAATTATAGCATAAATGGTTATAAATGCTTCTCTGGGATCCCCTTTGTTCATAAATAGCAGACATATATGGCTTTGGATTTGCTTTTTGGTAATTAGAAGGCTGCTAAATGCCACTGCGCACCACACGTGTATTATGCCCAGCAGTGAAGGGGTTAATTAGGGAGCATGTAGGGAGCTTCTAGGGTTAATTTTAGATTTAGTGTAGTAGATAACCCCAAGTATTGATCTAGGCCCATTTTGGTATATTTCATGCCACCATTTCACCGCAAAATGCGATCAAATTAAAAAAAAAAAGCAAAATGTTTCACAATTTTAGGTTTCTCACTGAAATTATTTACAAACAGCTTGTGCAATTATGGCACAAACGGTTGTAAATGCTTCTCTGGGATCCCCTTTGTTCAGAAATAGCAGACATACATGACTTTGGCATTGCTTTTTGGTAATTAGAAGGCCGCTAAATGCTGCTGCGTATCACACGTGTATTATGGCTAGCAGTGAAGGGGTTAATTAGGTAGTTTGTAGGGAGTTTGCAGGGTTAATTTTAGCTTTAGTGTAGAGATCAGCCTCCCACCTGACACATCAGACCCCCTGATCCCTCCCAAACAGCTCCCTTCCCTCCCCCACAATTGTCCCCACCATCTTAAGTACTGGCAGAAAGTTTGCCAGAAAAATATATTTTTTTTTTTGCATATTTACACATATGCTACTGTGTAGGATCCCCCCTTAGCCCCCAACCTCCTTGATCCCCCCCAAAACAGCTCTCTAACCCTCCCCCTCTGCCTTATTGGGGGCCATCTTGGGTACTGGCATCTGTCTGCCAGTACCCAGTTTGCAAATAATTTTTTTTTATTTATTTTAGTTTTTTCAGCAGTGTAGCTTCCCCCCCCCCCCCAGACCAATCCCCCACCCCCTCCCAAATCACTTAGATCAGTGATTTGCAACCTTTTTTTGCTGTGGCACACTTTTTACAAAATCACACATTGTAGCCTAATACAGTATGTATATGTATGTATGTATATATATATATATATATATACACACACACACACACATATACACATATACACACACTGTACTGTGCTGTCATGCCATGCCTCCTACAAACTATACGTGACATATTGACATTCATTCACAAACAGTCATAATGATTGTCTGTGAATGAATGTCAATGTCATGGTTGTAAATGATGCCTGATGAGCCTGTCACATACCTCCCAATATTTCAAAATTTGAAAGAGGGACACCCCCGCACTGTTGTCAGTCTGCCGCGGCACACCTGAGGATCTCTCACGGCACACTGGTTGAAAAACACCGACTTAGATGACTTTCATCAGGGATTTTATCCCTCCTTTCTCCCCATTCTGTAAGATAAGCGGTTCCCACCTGCTCCATCCCCGTGCCCGCCCGCCGCCCCCCCCGACAATCCCGCCCCCCTCTCTGACTAAAAAGCCATTGATGGCCGCCCACCAGCCTCCCACTTCAGCTCCCACCCACCAACGAATGCGGCCAGCGATGTCCGGTGCAGAGAGGGCCACAGAGTGGCTCTCTCTGCACCGGAGGGGTAAAAATTGTTATTGCAGGATGCCTCGATATCGAGACATCCTGCAATAACCGGAAAGCAGCTGGAAGTGATCAGGATCGCTTCCAGCTGCTTTCCACACAGAGGACGAGCAGGGTACGTCCTTGGTCGTTAAGTGACTTTAAGAGGACGTACCCTGCATGTCCTCGGTCGTTAAGGGGTTAAGAATAAA